>NC_057800.1:118036163-118056120 GCF_018294505.1 Triticum aestivum
AGCAGCAGGAGGAGCAGCTCATAGCAATTCATCATATAGCAGCAGCAGGAGCAGCTTGTAGCAACTCATCATATAACAGCAGCAGGAGCATCTTGTAGCAACTCATCATATAGCAGCAGCAGCAGCTCATAGCAATTCATCATATAGCAACAGCAGCAGCTCATAGCAATTCATCATATAGCAGCATCAGCTCATAGCAATTCATCATATAGCAGCAGGAGCAGCTCATAGCAATGCATCATATAGCAGCAGAAGAAGCAGCTCATAGCAATTCATCGTATAGTGGATCAGAATGAAAATTTGGCAAAAAATAAGAGGTGATCCTCACCTTGTTGGATTTGCTCATCCTTCAATAGCACCTCAAGGCCATGGCCTGGGAGGAGGGGAGGGGGAATAAGGTGTCTTCTGCCGCAGTGTGGCATCAGCTGCAGTTGTGCAGTGCCCGCCGGAGTAGTGCGTTGGACGAACCACAGTGGGGCAGCTGTTGGAGACCATGAGAATGAGGGGCGGCGCCAAAGGGAGGAGAAGCCAGGGAGATTTGCCCCTACCCACCAGCCATGTAGCCTAGCTAGACATAGCATCGTCGAGGACAAGGCCAGATGGGACCAGTGGCGACGGCTCGCTGGAGGAACCCTAGTGCTGCAGGCAGGGGATCGAGGTAGAGGGAAAGGGGAGAGGAGATGCAAGCGGGCAGGGCAATGAATGCTTGCGTGTTTGTTTTTACTTGAGGGTCAGGTGTGACACGGGCGTCAGAAGTTGCATTTTGAGTGTAATATAGGCAGACAACAGAGTCATTTAACTATTCCCCTTCCCTTCAATTTTTAGTGAGGTTCTACCTGAAACACCCCCCTCCAAAGCGAAATTAGTTAAGACCAAGCCCATAACTCAAAAATGACTTCTTTACATCTTTCATGGCTTATTTTGACAATATGCCCTCAAAAGGCGGAATCGAACTGGCCCTTAACCTGCAATTCAATCGTGCGTGCTATGATGAATCACTCCTGCCTGCTATCTATAGATTTAGGCATCATCATACATGGCATAACCTAATACATGTGCATTCCATTGTATAATCTGGAATATGCAATGTTTATGTTAGTTCATACGTTGCACATGATGTTTAAATGCCCCTTAAATCTAGTCAGTCAAGTGATGGTCTTTAAGCCTCCTTCTTTGCTTCTTTTCTTGATATGTAAGATTTGCTCACACTCAATTGCTTGTTTGCATCAGCCAGCCATACTAGGACTGTTTGCTTCGATTACTTGATGTTCTTGACATAACACTCTAACAGAGCTTGTCAACGATTTAAACACTAACGGTTGCTGTAGTGGGGCCTTGTCTAACTCATAGGTGACATAAAGGTTTGGTTGTACACTACAGTAGGCTCTCCAAGAGTACATGGAGATCCAGTTTGAAGGTATGCCTAGTTTTTACATAGTGCAGACATAGTAAATGCTCATTTCATTGTGTGCAAGTGCAAGAGATGCAGCATGTTTCATTATGTGGTGTTGTTTTATTATAATCTCATTCTTTAGTGTTCACAGACAGGAAAGTATGCATATTTATCTTCCAAGGAGACGAGTAACAAGTTTGTGTCACCTTGTAGAGGGGGTGCAATGAAGATAAGATTGAGGATTTCCAAGTACTAGATGTTAGGAAGGACCCTTGCAAGAGAAGTAGGAGCTGCGCTGAGCCTCTTCAACCTGCTTAGGTAAGTCACTGTATGCAACTCAACAGTTCAATTCCTTGTTTGTTTAAGGCATAGTTAATTTTCTCTTTTCAATTGCTTTATTTGTCCTCAGTTAATGAGATGCCCAAATAATCATGCCTGATGTTCGATACTTGTATCACTATTAGTTGACATATTTAAAGGCCTTACCATTTAATTACTCTGCCGAAGTGTGCCTGAAGCTTTGAAGTCTATTAACCAACTGTTATTGCATGAGGCTCACAATCTAGTTTATACTACGCTAATGATTGCATAGTTTTGCCTGCTGTAGTATGTTTGTATGAAACCCTCTGCTGTTCATTATGCTCCCTAAGACTTTAATTGAGGCACAGAATGGCATACTGCTTGCTTACTTATACGCAACGTGCTGTCTAAATTTGTAACGTGTCTGTGTTTTCGATTGGGCCCCAACATCATGCTCCTGTGGTGAGCTAAGAGGATTTCTGTATGCGGGCTGCACAGACTATCTTTTTTATAATTTTTAAAATATCACATGCTTATGCTTCATGACGTGTAACATTTTTTTGAAAGTGACGTGTAACATTATTGTTAGTCCTGTTTTGCCATGTAGTACAAAATAGTGTCTTGTTCGCTTCACTATTGTAACTATATTTTTGCCCTAGTCATGTGTACTTACAAAAACATTTCAGGATGAAGTGACATCAACACAAAGATCTGCGAGCAGTGCGGCATGGCCGTTACCGAATGATTATGGATTGGAATTGGAATGTGCTGATGTTCTCGAGCATCAACTAGAGGTGGCAAGACAACGTGTACATGATTGTCAACGTATAATCAACAAGTTGAGACTGGACATGCAGGTATTAGATGCAGGAGTCAAAAATGAAACAAGACACTGAGGTAACCATGAAGGAATTGGAGATTTTGCAGACTGAAATTTGTGCTATCTGATCTGGCCAATCCTATTTTCTGAAGATATTATAGTTCAAATGGAGTTAAGTTGATGCGCGTCCATGATGTATGAGCTGTATTTGCCCAGTGTATGTAATTTGCTGTTTGTGTATCTTTATTATCACCTGTGCTGAACCATAATGCCCAGTGGGTATAATCGGCTGTAATTTCTTTATTGTGTATTGTAGGATTATTCTACCTTTCTATGCCTTGATCTCTTTGTTGTAATAGTGTAGGCTTTTTAGAGGTGATAGTATTGAGTAGGATAATTCTTTGAATATGCTATATCGTTCAAACGGGGGCCAATTCACCCGACCATGGCCCTTCACGGGCCGTCGGATCCATGGGCCTTCTACATCTCGTAGGATCCATGGGCCTTCTACGTCTCGTAGGATCCATGGGCCTTCGACGTCTCGTAGGATCCATGGGCCTTCTACGTCTTGTAGGATCCATGGGCCGCCGACTCATTTATGGGTCTTGTATGGGCCTTTAATGAGCCGTAGACGGGCCTTTAATGGAAATTGTACATTTTATGGGCTGACCATAACGGGCCGTTAATAGGCCGTATTTGGTGATGCTATGAAAATGGCCTAACAGACTAACGGTCCACAAACGGGCAGACTGTAACGACGGGCTGAATTTGGCCCACAAACAAAAAATGACAGTAACAGGCCGTAAGTAACCGAATGCTGCAAATGAGCCCAAGAATAAATGGGCCCTCAGAAGGCCGAAAGTTAAGTTGGGCTGGAAACGGCCCAACGGAATAACGGGCATTAATGGGTATAAAGTGATACACTGTTCATTACGGGCCAGTTTCACCACGGGCCGTTAATTGGTGTAAAGTAATAACACTGTTCATTACGGGCCAGTTTCAGCACGGGCCGCTAATGGGCGAAGAGTTACAAAGGGCCTCATATGGGTCAAAAGACGTCATGGGCTATACATGGGCCAGAAGTGAAAACGGGCTGGAATCATATTGGACGGCCCAGATGACACTACTGGGCCTAATTCGGATAGGGCGTAACGGGCCTTGGGTTAGCGGGTTGTAAATGGGCTATATGCGAACAAGCCATTAACAGGCTTAACATGGGCCGGCCCACCAGCTTTTGACCAAGTCAAATGGGTCGGCCTTTTCACAGGAATGGGCCACTGTTGGGCCGTGCCACATGTCGACGTATCATAGGCGCCTTCTGTCTAGTGAGTGGATGACATCTGTCCCAACAATGAGCCGACATGTGTTTCCTCTAGCCAATGATGATTTTACACGTGGAAAATCCCCATTGGTCGGGGCTGTTAACGGGTCATTGGAGCTAGAATCGTTCATATTGACTAAAGTTGACAAAGGCCCCCGTCCCAGTCAATTTAGTAGGCCCACAAGTCAGCCTCCCACCATGGTGGGTCCCAGCTAGCAGGGGCAGTATTCATTTTTTTGTGCGTAATAACGAGGCACTTCCGGTGGGTCCGAGCTGACAGCGGGGGGAACATTTTTTCGCGAAATATGCTGGCCCGTCCGATGGGTCCTAGCAGTCAGGGGGAAACATTTTTTTTCACGAAATAAGGTGGCCCGTCTGGTGGGTCCCTGCTGTTAGGTGGAGGAATAATTATTTTGCGCGTAATGAGGAGGCACTTCCTTGCGGCCGCCTGGAGCCAGCTGTCAGCCTCTCCACGTACAGTACTCTTCCGATGGAAGTCGGTCGTTGAACACGTTGACCACGTCGTGCTGAGAGCACCAGCGCGGTGGTTTGGACGACGGCGAGGCCTAGGAAGGGGACAACGCGGAGCCGGGGAAGACGCATCAGTGGAAGCCCGCGCGGAGAGGAGTACGAGGGTTCACTGGTTCGGCTGTGGTGTGAGGCTGCCATCGCCGCAGAATAACAGGGGGTGTGGGTGAGTAGAGGGATGGCCTGGCCAGCGGTGGGAGTAGTACGGGGCGGTGAGGCCTCCACGGCA
Source organism: Triticum aestivum (assembly GCF_018294505.1). Classification (NCBI taxonomy): domain Eukaryota; kingdom Viridiplantae; phylum Streptophyta; class Magnoliopsida; order Poales; family Poaceae; genus Triticum; species Triticum aestivum. The sequence continues at coordinate 118,040,755 of NC_057800.1, forward strand.
TCACAGCCGGCCACGGGAGGCAGGAGCACGCGACACGACTGGCGCTGCTTTGGGCAGCTGGAGCAAGAAGACCAGAGGTTGAAGAAGCAGTACGGCTGTTGGATGGACATCGTACGATCACTGCAGCTAGAATCGTTTATATTGACTAAGTTGACAAAGCCCTTGGTACGCGTCAACTTAGTAGGCCCACAGCTTGGATTTGGCAGAGAACATATAGCCCATTTGCGATTTGTAAGAATGTACAACCCATTTTTTAATTCTAATGGAATTTACTACAGCCCATTTACAGTTTGTTAAAAGTACAGCCCAACTTCTAGCTAGGACAACGATTAATAATTTCAAATAACCGCTCAAAACAGAATTCAAAAAAAAATTCCCACATTTTGATGGGATCCGAAATTTCTAGTCAGGTTAAATATAATTTCAAAATAAAGTTGTATTACGTTAAAATCCAACGAAATATTCCGCGTGCAACAAGTAATGAAATTAAAATTTTCAAATTCCAAAAATAGTATATTTTTCAAACTAATTACGTGTTTGGTGCATAGTAACTGTCCAGTTATTATAATTACATCCCATTTATTATTTCTTAAAGTCCATTTTCTTGTTAAGCCTAATGCATACCTGCTAGGAAAGTTTGCAGCCTAGCGGGGCGGAGAATAACAAGTTGACCTGGATATTGTGTACAACTATCGGCCCAGTTGCATTGCTGATGTTGAAAAAAAGGCCTGTGTAGTACAGTACAACCTAACATGGTTACTCGGCCCACATTCAGCGACGTCGGAAAGGCCCAAACAAGGCTTCTGTACAAATTTTTGAAGTCACTGAGCTCAATTAATAACTTAAGAAAAAAGTTAGATTAAAGTCGAACCTAATTAAAAGCTGTCACAAGAAAATAAATAATTCAACGGGTCCCACTTGTGCGTGTGCGCATGTGTGTGTGTGTGTGTGAGAGAGAGAGAGATATATAGAGAGAGACCCATCGGTCGATGCTCGTAAATACATCTTTCAGCCATATGCATTGTCGATGCTCAGTAAAAACTTATATAGTTGACACAATCATATAGAACATCATAACACACTGAACTTGCATACAAAAAGTTCACGCGGGCGGCACAATCAGGATGGAAGGAGTGGATCACTATGGGAAGGGCTATGTTTAAACCAACGAAGTCGTACATAACGGTTCATCACCTTTATCAATGACGGGGAAATATCTTGAATGTTGTGCAAAGAAAACACACAAACAACACAATAAGTTCTGCTAGCACATTAAGTTGACGTACAACCCTTTTTAAAAAAATGTTTAGGTACAAAATTAGAACAGGTCACAATCAAATGTACGGGCATATCAGTGCTTCACACCCATAGCTCGGATTTAACTAGTATCTGACAAGATTCAGTTGTTACCTCAAATTAGAGCACATCCACGCAGCCAGCCCTGCCTCTTCTCCCAAAGAAGCAGTGGCCTCCGCCGCGCGATGGAGTAGGCCCTGTGCCATCCATCGTTCCGAGCAACACTGGGAAAGTCTGACATTGACTCCTGTAATGGACGTCGTGGACGGACCCTGGCACCAGCAGCGGCGGCAAGACTTCGATTGATGGATTGACCACTTCTTCGACATGCACGAACACTCGATACAGGTACATCCCTAACGTGGTCCACGGCGGCCTTGGTGGCGATGAATAGTACAACCCCGGTTCCTGCTCCGGTATCTCAACACCAATTACCTTCGGTATGGTGGACGGCTTCTTAATCCATGCCATAACCGTCAGAGTCCAGCTGTCTGGAGGAACAAACATACTTACGAGCTCACCTCCAAGGTCGTTGATAAGCTCGTTCATAGACTCGCTATTCCAAGCACGTCGAGGCATGTCGTGGAAGGTAAGCTTTGTTAAAAACTCAAGCTCGAAGGGCACCGAGCCCCATCCTGGGTGCCACTGATCAAAGCTCACCAGCGCGCCATCGCAAAACAAACACCGGGAAGATTCGAACACAAGACTACAGTCGAAAGTTGTCCAGAACCTGATAAAGAAATCAGCTAGTGGCGGACAGACTTCGACGCGCAAATATGCTCTCGGCGCGCAAGCGCACGAAAACACCGGTGGCGCCCACATGTCGGCCTAAGAGTCCTTATTCTTTCTTTTTTGGAGAGCCCAGCCTTTTTTCAGGATCTTTTGAGAGCCCGACCTGAGAGTCATAATTGACCTGTTTGGCATTGTGTTACTACTTGGCCCATATTCAACGACACCTCACTGGCCCAAACAAGTGTACATCATCGAAAAGACACTGAGCTCAAATTATATAACTTGAAAAAAGGAGATATACTCTGAACACTGGAGAATAGTGATACCCTCATTTAGCCCACCAGTAGTTCGAGACAATAAAAAGTTCGAAACAACGATATATACAACATTCAAACACTGACTCTTGCTACACCACCAAAACGCACCCATCTGCAGCACTCAGACTCTCGTGATCTAGACGAGAATGACATTCTAAACAGAAGCAACTATTACATAGTAAGAGTGACATAGACGAGGATGACCAAATGACAAGGAATATGCATAACAAAAGAAAGAACTACCCATCCAGAACCAGCATCAAAGATAACAAAGTCATTTGAAGAGATGATCCAACACCAACATAATTTGCAGCCCCGCTTCAGCGACCAGTGATCCGGAGACACCAGTACTCCATCCTTTCGATGCAACAGCCCAATTAGGTATCAATCTGAAGGATTGAACCACATCACTGTCTGTCGTAATTAAAACATCGAAGGATCAAAGTTAATCCGGATGCCTTTGTCATTCTCACCTTCTTTTGGCTGCAGGATGTATCGTTGACAATCAGGGGAGTTTGCTCCCGAACTCCTAGGGCTCGCCGTGTAGACACAGTTTTCCATAGCAAACATAGCCTCTCTGCCATCAAGGTCCTTTCCAACGGTAATCTCCTGGTTAATCGGATAATTGAGTCCGAGAAACCGAGAGTGTGAACCAAGGCTGTTTACCCGCCTCCAACTAAAAAAATCCTAAACGCACCAACAAGCTGGTATCCTGCTCGTAGACGTAACAGCCAATGTCCGGATACTCAAGGATTACACGGTGCTTGTATATAGTGGGGTTTTTTGCAATATAACTTTTCTGGCTCATGTGTCCGAATGATCATCAGTCTTTTGCCGTCGTCTGATCAAGCGAGGAACCAGTTGTGCTTCCCTGTTTTTGGCAAAGGTGGTGTGATTACAAAGGGCAGTAACTGTAGGGACACTACATCATATCAAAAAGGACAGGCGTTGTTAATGTAAGATCAGCATTGTTCAGAGTATGAGTAGGATAATGCAAGAAACATCATTGATATGTTCCTGTTGGAACTGGGAGGAAAATACAGGGAAATGTATACTGGGTTCGAAAATATAGATGTGCCATGCATGGTTATACTCATGTTATCTCGCAATCGATTCTTCACAGGAAACTACCATGCCATGCATGTTATGTAATCATGTTCTGTCCTCACAAACAAATTCTTCAAGGTAACTAACAGACCATGCATTGTTATATACTCGTGTTCTGTGGGCAAAATTTTTGTGAGGATATTATTCTAACCATTGATTGTTGAAGGGCGAATATAGGTATGTACACATGGTAAGCATTGCAGGATTTCACTACTTCCAAATATAGAGTTCTTCATATGCACATTTACTTCCCTAATGTATGGTTAGATGAAACCAACAGTGTGGTGCATGTTTTTACAATCTTCTGCAAAACAAGGTCCGTCCAACTGACATAGTAATCTAGATGACTTGGACCGTGATGGTAATACTCTATATAATCCAACGGAGGAAGGATAATCTCATGGGAGGTCTGGAAGTTCACGAGCACCAACTTTTTACCGTCTTGTTTGAAGGCAGCCATCCAGTGGGAGTTCATGTAGACCCAGTACATACCTGCCAAGAAGTGTCGGGCGATGGTGATCAGATTGATGTCGAGGGAAATGATGTACGGCGACCTACTACATACCTGCAAAGAAGTTTCGGCTAATGGAGATCGGATTGAAGTCGAGGGGCATCATGCACGCCTCCGTATCATGGTGAGCCAATCTCGCAAGATCAGATAGCAGTAAGCAGGGTGTCTTGAAAAGCTTAGGACTCGCTTCGATGATGGTCGTGTGCATGTCCCTCGAGCATGCAGCCAGTCGCAGGGCCCTCAACATACCCATACACGAACAACAGAGGTCGAGGATGTCACTGGGGAGATTGCTCCAATCGCGGCTCATATGGATGTTGCGTGGTTCGCGTTCGGCCATGGTGGAGTTTGGAAGGGGGCTTGATTTACGGGGGAGAAGGATGTCGGTGCTGGAGCGGCTAGAGAGGGAATAGTGGTACTGGGGGAGGCGAGTGAGGCGTCGGTACACGGGGGCACAGTGAGATGGAGGCGATTGAGGTGACGGTACATGGAGGTGGAGACGGAGACGGAGAAGGAGATGGAGATGGAGTGGTGCTATGGGAGCGGAGAGGGAGACGAGGCGAGGTGCCAATGTGCTGTACAGCGGCGGTGACAGACTGCACAATGCACAGGGTGAGGCAGACTTTGATAACCCAAACGCCGCCTGGACTAGTGTCAGGCGCAGGGTGTTGTCACTTCACTGTGAGGACCGGATGAATAGTATTTTTACCATCAAGTGTACCATAGTTGTACTACTACTTCTCCTACTAGTAGGAAGATGAGTACTCTAGTATTGTATAGCGGAAATAGGTCTCCCTTGCTAGCATGCCTGTTCACTTCATCATTCAGGTATCATCCATATTGCGAGCAGAACCAAATTCTCGTGCATGCCCATTCAACACCCTGCCACGATGCATGCAGTGGTCGTTCTGGTGCATGAAGGACGGCATGCAGATCGTTCCACTCTTGAGAAGAGGAAAAATGGAAAGGTAGAACACAGCAGCAGAGGAAGAGAATGCTGGCTAACGAGGCTGGGAGGGGATCGAGCAGGAAGTTAATGCTCCACCCTAAAGGTTTTGGGAAAACCTGATTTTCATAAGATGACTTATACTCACCTAAACGGAGGGAGTATTCCTTAACCAGAGAATGTTGTGTCTCCCACTCACGCGCTCAAAAAAAAACTATGACACATTTTTTATCTGTTTGCACAGGTCCCACCTATCAGGAAGGATGGGCACGTACACGAACAGGTACGACTCATCAGTCTACCCGCATAGCCTTTTCGTTTAGTCTACCTAGCCGTCTAATCAACTGCCTGCACGCCACTTCTCCCATTTACTTCTCCATCGAGAACCGATTCTCCTCGGCTTCTTCACCTCCCCTTCGTCTTCATTTGCATACAAACCCCACTGCGTTCACATTGTTTTAACCTCTTTAAATAATCATCTACTACTTCAGTTAGACTAGCCATCTAATCCTAATTCTCCAAACCATAGCCCATCATTCCAGCGGTTCCAAATGGCGAATGAGATCGAGATGCAAGTTTTTAGCGTCCAACATGTCCTCGTCGAAGGCTCGATGCGCATAGTTGCCACCATCACCGTCCACCCAAGGGTTGTTCGGCAGTGGATCAACAATGTATCCAACTCCCTCGAAAAGGTAGAGACGAGGGTCATCGGTCTCGACGCAGAGTACACGGATCGTGCCCCTGGGAAGATCCAGCGCGCCGCCGTCCTTCAGCTGTGCCACGAAGATGATGTTTTGGTGTACCACATCATACACTTGCCCTCCATACCAGGTGAGCTTCATGATTTCTTGTCTCGGGAGGACGTATACTTCTATGGGGCAGCCATTGAAGGGGACAAATAGAAGCTGGAGCCGTACAACCTTGATTTGAAAAGCATTGCTGACCTACAAACCAGAATCAAAATTCCTGTAGAAGATTGTGATAAACAGACACCATCCCTATTCGACGTAGCAAATTTTGTGCTCGGTACAAATCTTCAGAAGGGTGACTAGACGGTGGCATTAAGGTCGTGTGGATGGGAGAATTATCCCTTGACGTATGAGTGGATAAAATATGCTACCCTCGATGCCCATGAGTTTCGAGATAGCTGCAAGGTCCAAAGAGCTTGTCGCGAAGCCGTCTCCCACAGAGAATGAGAAGAAGAAGAAGAAGAAGAAGAAGAAGAAGAAGAAGAAGAAGAAGAAGAAGAAGAAGAAGAAGAAGAAGAAGAAGAAGAAGAAGAAGAAGAAGAAGAAGAAGAAGAAGAAGAAGAAGAAGAAGAAGAAGAAGAAGAAGAAGAAGAAGAAGAAGAAGAAGAAGAAAAGACCGCACCAGCAGGAGGGCATTATGGATGGATGAACTATTTCCTCTCTTGTAAAAAATTATTCCCTCTTGGTGTATATTGATATAGATGGACTATTTCGATGGTGTGCATGTCTTTGGAACAGAGTAGTAGTGTGGGTCCGCTTGACTATAAGGAACTATTTATTAGCATATATAGCTTTCTCTGCTACTCCTCCAGTGATCAGTATGCAGTGCATGTGTCCGTAGAGATGACAACTTGTCCATGGAAGTTCAACTACGGCGACCATCACGTTTCATCTCGCGATTCCCATGACGCCTCTCCAACCCACGGCACCATGCCTCCCGACATGCGCCTCACCCCTCTCGGCCGCACCGCCCCTCTTCCTTTGTGTGCATGACATGTGGGCCACCTAAAATGCGGCGAGCATCAAGTTTCTACCACAACCACCCGCGATTCCCACAACACCGCTCGAACCCATGAAACCACACGTCCTCCGACCTGCGGCTCACCCCTCTTGGCCCCACTGCCCCTCTGCCTACGGGAGCATTACATGTGGACCAGTCACCTATCGGGTCCACATGTTATTGACTCAAAGGTAGGTGTAGTAAGGCGCCGAAGCTCAGTCCCGACGTCCCTGAGAGGGAAATGTAACTCCTGCGCCAGGGCTTGTGGTGCTCCCGCAACACGAACTCGTGCCAAACTCGAGATTTGTTTCTTTACTATACATGCACGCAACGATTTAATGGACATTGCAATCTCAACATGTGATAGGGAGCTCTAAATTTGAATTTGAAACTTATAAAATGAAAAGATTCAAAACAAATAAACTGGGAGAGAGGGAGTATATCGTAGGATGTGTCCCATACAAAATAAGTCCCCTGATTTGTCAGCGCAAAGATGCGGTTAGAAAGGAGCACATCGTCTTCCTACTCGTACGGCAACAAATCGGCCACAGACAGCATGGGCCGCCTTTGACCGCCATGTGCAAGGTTTGTGCTATCTTATTCAATCTCACTGTGGTTCCATCGTACCAATTCATGCGGTGGCCCGTTGCATGGCTGATCCGAATGTTGGACAAAGGTTCTATGGGAACGGTGTCACCGTTGTAAATGTCGTGCAAATTGATGTTGGTACCCTCCCGTACATATGCAAGCCAATCTCCACTCGCACCGAGCCTAACCTGTGAAACAGTGTGCATGGGGAGAATTAGGAAATGGACACATAAGTAGTCTTTAGAATGCATTTACTACATGATCAAACTCATCTTACCTGCTCATCGGAGGAAATCCGAGTGCCCCTCAACATCGGCATCTCAAGGGGCGTCAACTTGCAACTACGGCCACGCCGCGCTGGAGAGACCCCCAAGGAAACATCCTCGTGTGTTCCATGGAACATCAAGATGCATTTGTATGAGTACTTTATCTTGTGAGAGAAAATGATGAACGAGGGAAGGCCTCTAGAGATAGAGATGGACACTACTACTACCAATGTGCTGGCCCGTGCGTTGCAATGGATCCAAAGTAGTAGAACAATACTTGTTCACGTGCTTGAAATATAAACACTCTAGTTTTGATATACATGTGTCAGCAGACATGACAGCTTGTCCATGGAAGTTGAACCACGACAACCATCATGTTTCTTGTTTCTACCACTGCCACACCCACACGCGATTCCCACGATGCCGCTCCAACCCACGGCACGACGTCCCCCGACATGGACATGGATCCTCTGATGTGGCTATCACTGCCTTGCCCTGCCTTTCCTTCGCTAACAGGTGGGACCCACGCTTATGGGTCCCACATGTCAGTGACAAAATGGTAGGATTGTTCGCGTCAGGGGATCCTCATCCCCCTGATGTGCCCCTCATCCCTCTCGGCCCCACCGTTCCTCTGCCTTTGTGTGCATGACATGCTGGCCAGCTGAACTGCGGCGACCATCAACTTTCTACCACAGACACACCTGATTGGACGCGGTTTGCCTGCTCCGCTGCTGTGCTCCGATCCGTACTCCCGCACCATCGAATTTTCATCCAGCGGCTGTGACACATGTTGTCCCAGGCATCAATCCTCAGCTGGAGTACTTATGTACTACAGGTAGTACCCGCCGGTGTGGCCATCTACGCCACGTAACGCCCCGACGCCAAGCTGTGGCACCCTCGCCACGGCCACGCCACCACCGAACGGTTCATCTCGAACAAGTGAGTCGCGAACCACACCACCACCATGAGAATGACATGTGGGCCCGTCGCATTTATGGTATGCATGTCATTGACTCATAGGCCAGGCACTAAGCCACTGAAGTTCGGTCCCGTGGGCCCCGAGAGGGAAATGTAACTCCTGCGGCAGGCCTTGTGGTGCTCCCGCAGTACGAGCTCGTGCCAAAACTGGAATTTGTTTCTTACTACTACCAAGTAGTACTAGTAAGGTACACGTGCATTGCACGCATGAGATTCTGGTGGTTTGTGCATTATGCTTCTACATGTCGAGCTTTCAGGATTCTAACATATGGCTAAATCTGGTGGAATGTAAGGTTAGGCAAGTTTGATTAACTTAGGTGAGTTTTTTGGTTCAAGCCACACCTTAGGCAAGCCACACTAAGGCCCCACATGACATACACACACAAAATGTGGCAAGATTCCCTTAGGCTTGCCAACTTGTGGCTCTCATTTTGAAGAACTAATAACTTTGCCTAAGCTTAGTTGTGGCAAAGTTAGTAATGAATTAAGTTCAACCATGGAGTCTTCTAGATTATATATGTGGCAGAATCTGGTGGATGATATCCAACGGCCAGTAGTGCTCGGATTTGCCATCTTTGTACCGTCGGATTGGCTTCATCCAACGACCAACTTTCAAAGTTTTTCACACACTATATAGGGGGTATAGATATAGATGTGCCGGTCCATTGCAATGGATCCAAAGTATATCTATTTAGTGGAGTGCACTCTAAACACATTATCTATTTATTTTTCTCTAACCTTCCGTAGCCATGCAACCAAGCCACATAAGCTTCATGGGTGCCCCCCACATCATATTATTCATACTACGTTGATTGAAAAAAAGATAAATCACCGAAAACAAGATCTTCCCGGTTTTTGTTCCTACGATGTTGTGCCGTGCACGTACCTACTAGTTGTATAGTGCTAGTACTATAATATAGTATTAGGAGTACAAACTTGGTACTAGTATGAGTAGTACTAATATGGAATGCTCCTACTCTATCAACGAGCCCCGTCTGACACCAAATTTCTTGGCTTCCGTGCTACAGCTAGATTTTCCCCTCGTTTCTGTTTTCCAACCCGGCGGCGGGCGGGGTGTCGGTTTGCTCAACGGCGGTCCCACATGAAAGTGAAAATGCTAGGCAACACACCTTCCCTAAGCTATGTGTCGTGCCGGACGGGCCGTGTAGTACTCCTGATTCCCGGGCGTGTGGGGGTGCGACGCGAACGCGGCAGGCCTTTTCCTTTTACCAGCAATGTGCCCATGCGTCGCGACGGATCCAAAGTAGTAGAATAGTAGTATTTGTTCACAAACTTGAAAGAAATCACTATTGTCTTGATATACTCCTAATATATTACTCCCTCCGTACCTAAATATTTTTCTTTTTTGAGATTTCAAATGGACTGTCACATACGGATTATATAGACATATTCTAGTGTTTCTAGCAAGATGCCCGCGCATTGCACGAAGTTGATGGAAAAGGTAAGCACAACTTATAAATTGACGGATGAAGTACTAGTTACAGTGATGCATATAATTAAGCAAAGGGATCGCACATGTTGGTATTGACTGGAACGAGAATGCAATAGCACAATAAGAATTAAGGCCACGATGATGCGATCGCAGTGGTGGTTACAGAAGGCAAGAATAAAGATGGATCCACGGACATACGACCTCCTCCTCCTCAAGTTAGTGCGCCGGGCCACCGACCGGCGGCTAAGGAGCGGCCGCTTTTGTGGCAAGGTCGAGGTGCTTCTCAGCAAAGGCATCCAAGGCTTCCAGCCAGTTGAGGAAGGCCAACGTCATTGCGTCCTCACTGCCCTTGTAGATACCTATGTACACGATTTCCTCGTACATGTGGATGTGTAGGTCGACGAATTCTTGCAGGGTGAGGCGCCTCGCGGCGAGCGCGACCTCCAGGTGGACATTCTTCGTGGCATCGGCGGGCAGTCGTAGGGCCACCAGTGCTTGAAAGAGGTTCTGGCCATGGAGGCCGATTAGGGTGGCAGGCAATGAGGAGCCCGGGCGCGCGGGCTGGAGGAGTACGGCGATGTCGTCCGCGAGCTTCTTGAGGACGGTGAACTTGTTGCTGGTGGCAACGATCATCTTGTCCAACTAAGAGTCGTAGTTGGCATCGACGGCGGCCATCCACCAGCCGGTCTCCAACACCGTCTGGAGACGATCCTCGGCGCCATGCCGCAGGCGGGCGTCGTGGACCATCTGGCGCAGCCGCTGGCCGCTCACGCGCATCGCCACCATGGGTTTGGAGTGAGATCTTTTGCGCTTAGTGTAGGTGCTTAGGCAAATGCTTAGGTGCGTACGATGTGGTAGATGCATTGGAATGGAGGGGCGCCTTTATATGAGGGCAATGAGGGCAAACTGCGTTGCATTCACGTCGTGCGGCCTCTTTTCCCGGACCTCCTCCCATTACTTCCCTCATGCATTAATTGAAGGAGGGTGCATTGGCCGTTCAACATATCGGGAACCGCTACTCCCTCCCTCGTCTGCATTAAAGCCGTATCAGGAACTACACCGCCCGCTGTCAAATCGAATACTCCCTCCGTCTAGGTGAGTATTAAGTCATGTTACGAAAACCAAATAGTAAACACATAGGCGTGGTGCATTAACTCTCACGTTGTTTCTTATTTTTTGACATAAATAGAGGAATCAACCAAGAAGAGATGTGGGGCTTGTATGCTTTTAATGACTTGAGACTATCAAACATGACATGCAGTGGTCAGTTCGTTGCACAAGAAGAAATACAACCCATGTCAGCACACACGCATCTTATATAGCATCACATCCAATGGCTATAAAAGATGAATGCGACCAAATTATATCTCATCTAGATGAGTTCTAGCAAAACTGTATTAATAATACTTAGTACTCCTGTGCCACGTATCATATATTAGTATCATGTAGTACTTTATTTATTTATGAGGTATCCAGATGGCACTGCACCGCCAAGAAAGGAGGGTAACATCAAAATTATGGACTACTTTTTGGAGTATGTTGGTAAGGTTCGGTCATAGTCACTTGTTGAAATCTCTAAAAAGACAAATACTCCCTCCGTCTGGAAATACTTGTCATCAAAATGGATAAAAGGAAATGTATCTAGACCTATTTTAGTTTTAGATACATCTCTTTTTATCCATTTTGATGACAAGTATTTTCGGACGGAGGGAGCAGAAAACAGAGTTGGTGATGGTGGTGTGCGTGCCATCCTGCAATATAGGCCGTCGGATTTATATTTAACGGATAGAAAAGAAACTATGGCAATTTTGCAAAAATATACCCACACGTCTCTCCACGTTCGCAAATAAGGCCTCCCCTCGTTCAACCTTTTCTCTCACAAGATAAACTACTCATACAAATGCATCTTGATGTTCCATGCAACGCACGGGCATCTAGCTAATTTCTTTTAAAATAGTTGCTGCGATAATTGGGTTGAAGTGATATATTTTATGTCTGCCCCGAATGATTTCAGATTCACTAGTTGTAACCAAGAAAAGGTTGCCTTGTTAATTAACACAAAACAGGGTGAAAACTATCACATGAGGCTGGTAAAAACAAGGCACACTGGGTTCAGCATCATCGTCACTACAGTTGTGCGCGCGCGAGAAGTCTACATATCGAGGGGGATACTGAGCGAGGCACCGAGACACAATGTTTGATTGAGAAACCAATTGACAGATTATGATCAGATCGAGTTGTCACCCTTCTGTTGTCATTGTTGGGGGGGAGGGAGAGAAAGACATATCGAGAGTGTGCGTGGTAGGCACAGAGGCACAACTAGCGAGTGTGTGTGTGTGTGTGTTTGAAAGAGGAGTAGATAGATTATTATCAAGATCGATGTGCCACCCTACTCCTTCGGTGCCGGGTAGTGTGTGTGTCTGTATGTTTGAGAGAGAAACCAGTCGATAGATTAGTATCAAGATCGAGGTGTCACCCTACTCCTTCGATGTTGGGAAGTGTGTGTGTGTGTGGGGGGGGGGGCAGTGACACTCACATATCTTTACTCTTATAATAAAATAGGGTTGGTGATGATGGTGTTCCTGCCATCCTGCAATATAGGCCATCCAATTTATATCCGACGGACAGGAAGGAAACTATGGCAATTTTGCAAAAAGATACCCACACCCCGATCCGCATTTGCAAATAAGGCATTCCCTCGTTCATCCTTTTCTCCCACAAGATAAACTTCACATACAAATGCATCTTGATGTTCCGTGCAACGCATGGGCATCTTGCTAGTAGGGAGGAGTTTGTGTGACACATATCTAGCTATATTAAGGGATAGGTAGATAGCATATGTGTGAGAGACATTATTATACTTTGAGACATTAGTGGCTGCGGGTGGGCGGAATTAAAGGGGTGGGCATGTTAGGAATTAAAGGGGTGGGCGTGTTAGACATAGAGAGCGTGTGTGTTTCTGTGTGAGAGACTTGTAGGACGGGGTAGAAAGAAGAATTTAACCCTGGCGGAGGGAGAGAAATACATGAAGTGCGCGTGTGTGATTCTGATGCCCACAGGGAAATGAGATATGTATGCGCGTGAGAGAGATTGCACAATTCATTCACGTATCACTATCTAGCGATCGTGGGCGTGCATCGCTTGAACATAAGCCAATATCTACTTCGTATCGTGGCCAAAGGTACAATATCGATTCAACGCAATAAAGATTGGACACTCACATATCACATTTTTTCTATTTAAATAAACCTTTTTAGTTGTGCATGCCAAAGTTACAGTGATGTTTCTTCAAACAACCAATGTAGCTATCATGTACATGCACCATTCTTACTCTTGCATTCAAATTCATTAATCTTGGATGATTTAAGTTTCTATTTTGAAGTAATATATGTAATATTCATATATGAATTCAACGGTACGCAATTTATGAAATTGAGGCTATGCAATCATATGAGGTAACACTTTTAAGTAGCTGACTACAATATCCATTTCTTTTTGTGCGCCTCTACACTAACACGTCAATGCATTATGTTTAAAATAAATAACCAATGGCACTAAATTATCTATTTACACGAGAAATACATAGGTTGAGCGTTTGATCCCTTTTTTGTGAACGCGCCACTACACCCGTACGATTGGCCGCGCCCGTGTGAACGTCCAAGTTATCGGCGCATCATCCCGAGTTATTGTTTTTTTTCTGGGGTGGACTTCACACCAGTTATTAACTGCTGACGCATGCCCCGTGTACACAGTCTAGCATGACCTTCCCGCTATCACGGTCCAAAATTAGTTGAAACTGGATATGAACGATCACGCGGGCGGCAAAATATCCCGCCTCCTTCTAAAATTTCCGCCACCTTAGTCTTTAGCATGCGAAATCCCCCTTTTGTCCTTGGTGCACGGAGACCAACAATTACAATACCGCCCTCATCTACATGATAGGTCGGGGCTGCTTTGGTAACTTCCGGTTCCCCCACTACACGGCACCCCATTTCCTCTCCCCCTCCCGCAAAAACAACTAACTCCACAACACCAGAGCATCTTACATCACGCCGTCCGTACTTCATCGCCCTTTCTCCCCTCCCCTCTCAAAACCCTAGACTACTCATCCACCGGCGTACCATAGCCCATTCACTGCCAGCGGTCTCCACCTCGCCGGATTTGCTTCTGTGGCCGCATCTACCCCTCCCACCTCCCCTAGAAACAAGTAGACTGCTCATCCACCACTGTACCACAGCCCATTCAGTGTCGGCCTTGTCCATGGTGCCCGATCTGCTTCGCCGGTACTATCGTCAACCGCTGCGCATCTGCAGTGGCTCATTCGTACTCCCCACCGGAGATGCTTCGTCCACACCCCCCGGAGCCGCCCCACTGATGCCCCCGTCGACGGCCTCTGATCCTCTTCGCCGACACCTTCATCAACCCTACCGGACCGCTTCGCCAACACCTTCCTTAACCCTACCGGAGCCGCTTCGCCGACACCATCGTCAACCCTACCGGAGTAGCTTCACCTATACCATTCTCAACCCTACCGGGTCCGCTTTGCCAACTCACAAGTCCATGGCCTTAGATCCACTTCCTCGCACCCTCATCCAACCTACCGGAGCAGCTTCTGACGCCCCGTCCATGGCCGCAGATCTGCATCATCGACACCACCCTTAACCCAACCACCGGAGCAGCTTCTGACGCCCTGTCCACGGCCGCAGATCCACATCGTCGACACCATCCTTAACCCAACCACCGGAGCAGCTTCACCTACGCCCTCGTCCATGGCCACAGATCCTCTTTGCCCACACCGTAGTCCACCCTACCGGAGCCGCTCCACAAACACCCTACTCGACGGTTCTAGATCTCCTTACCGGACCCCGACAACCAGCACAGCGTCATCACCCTCGACATTTCTAACCTGATTCCCACCGTCTGGAGAGATGCCACTACTAGGAAAAGGGCTATAAATAGGATTGATACTAATGGTGCACCATGGAAGTAGTGCGCCACTACTATATACTAATGGCGCACCGGTTGGTGATGCGCCATTAGTGTGGAAGACACTAATGGCGCACCAGAAACAGGGTGCGCCACTAGTATTAATTTTTTTTCATTTTGCCATACAAACTAATGGCGCATCAGGTCGAAGTGCGCCTAACTAGTAATGGTGCACCAGGCAGACAGTGCGCCATTACTGTAAAAAAAATTATTCTTTTTTTTGCAAAACTACTAATGGCGCACCGTTTCACAGTGCGCCACTCTAGTTTAAACTAGTAATTTACTAGTTTAAACTAGTAATGGTGCACTATTACTTGGTGCGCCATTAGTATATATATATATATATATATATATATATATATATATTTACTTTTTTGCAAAACTATTAATGGCGCACCACCTGCAGGTGCGCCATTAGTAACCAGGGTTACTAATGG
>NC_057800.1:118056165-118071205 GCF_018294505.1 Triticum aestivum
GCACCAGGCAGACAGTGCGCCATTACTGTAAAAAAAATTATTCTTTTTTTTGCAAAACTACTAATGGCGCACCGTTTCACAGTGCGCCACTCTAGTTTAAACTAGTAATTTACTAGTTTAAACTAGTAATGGTGCACTATTACTTGGTGCGCCATTAGTATATATATATATATATATATATATATATATATTTACTTTTTTGCAAAACTATTAATGGCGCACCACCTGCAGGTGCGCCATTAGTAACCAGGGTTACTAATGGCGGATTTGCTGGTGGTGCGCCATTAGTAACCTAGGACCCCAACAAGATATTTTGGACAGCCCCACACCTACCCACTCACTTTCCCCACTTCATTCCCTCCACCTCCTTCTCCAAGCTTTCGGCTACCTCCTCCTCCTCACCTCATTTCCACCATAGATTCATCAAAATTAAGTGGTGAAATTACCTTTTTTTGATAGGTAAGTAAGGGGAAAGCTATCTTCATGATGTAGATCTACTTTTTTTCTCCCTAGCTCGCTCCAACAACGTGCACATGCACTTTTTGTGGCCTAGCTAGATCTATGTATGTTTGTGGTGTTGCATGTGTTTGTGGTGTTGCATATATGTTTGTGTTTGAAGGTACCGGTATTTGAAATGCGATAGTTGCCAATATTTTGCCGGAATGTTTTGATTCATTTCCGTTTCGGCGAGAATTTTGGCACTATGCATTCTTTTTGGTCCTATTTTTAGGGAAGGTCATGCCAAATTTTTTCTTGGTTCTAAAATATCATTTTGCTCTACCCCGCAGGCGACCATGGTCCGCACGATGACTGAAGGCATCGTGAATAGGTTTTTGAGCTCCGCGAAGGCCGAGATGCTTCAAAAGAACGAGATGGAGATAAGATGTCCGTGTCGAAGGTGCAAGCTGAAGAGCCTTATTGCGGACCCGGATTCCGGGCAGGTGCGGGGCCACCTGCTCTTGCGTGGTTTCATGGATGGCTATCGGTGGCAAGGTGATGAAGATGACTATGAAGTCATCCATGGGGGCCGGGCAAGAAATGAGGAAGGGCAACAAGACAAGTACCACCGCGGCGGGGGCGGGCGAGAAGACGAAGAATCTCCAGGACATGATCACGACGGTGATGCTGTACACAGTCATCATGTAGAAGATGTCGTACATGATGATGAGGAAGATCAAGACGAAGGGCATGATCATGAAGATGAAGATGCCGGAGTAGACGACGATGGGGGATGGGTGCAGGACCCTCATATTCAAGAGCTGCTTCTCAAGCAGACGGATAACGCAAGAGCTGCCGCCCGAGAGAAAGCCAAGCTGGATCAATTGGAGATAGACGCGGTTACTCCATTGTATGAAGGATGCAGGCCCGAGGATACCCGCCTGAAAGTAACGCTCATGGCTCTGGAGATGAAGGTAAAACACAAAATGACCGACGCATGCTTCGACGAGAACATGTCATTCTGGCACGAACGTCTTCCCAAGGGGAACAAGTGCCCGACCAGTTTTGAGGAGGCGAAGAAAATCGTGTGTCCTCTGGATTTACCGCACGTGAATATACCATGTGTGCATGAACAATTGTATCATTTATCGGGACGAGCACGCAAAGTCTACCATATGTCCGGTGTGCGGCGTCACTCGATACAAGAAGAGGAAGAAAGCTCCTCGAAAATCGGTGTGGTACTTTCTGATCACTCCTCGTCTGCAGCGGTATTTCGCGGACCCTAAGGTAGCAAAGCTCCTGCGTTGGCACGCAGATAGGGAGGAGAAGAAGCGGGAAGATGACGGAAATGATTCGGAGATAAATAAAAAAGACAAGATGCTAAGTCACCCTAAGGATGCGAGCCAGTGGCAAGCGTTGAACTTCGAATACCCAGAATTTGGGAGGGATCCAAGGAACATAGTGCTGGGCGCGAGCACCGATGGAGTCAATCCGTTTGGCAGCCAGAGAAGCACACATAGCACCTGGCCTGTGTTTGTGTGGATGTACAACCTTCCCCCTGGTTGTGCATGAAGAGGAAGTACATTCACATGAGTATGCTAATTGAAGGGCCGAAACAACCAGGGAACGACATCAATCTATATATGGGGCTGCTGAAGGAGGAGCTAGACACGCTGTGGAAAACGCCAGCCAATACGTGGGACGCCGTAGAGAAAGAATATTTCCCTATGAGAGCCGCACTTCTCACGATGGTGCACGACTAACTTGGTTACTGATATCTCGCGGGGCAGGTAGTCCATGGATTTTCTCGATGCGTAAGGTGCATGGATGACACAACGTATCGCCAGCTAGATAGAGATCCCGGGTCTTCGAAAACCGTGTTCATGGGACATCGAAGGTGGCTTCGCAACGATGACCCGTGGAGGAAACGCAAGGAGCTGTTCGATGGTGAAACCGAACCCCGAAAACACCCGTGTACGAGGAGCGGCGAGGAAATAGACGAGCTGTTGAAAAATTGGAAAGACTGCCCACTGCCGGGAAAGAAGCAAAAGGTGCCAGAGCCGGGAAAGAAGCGAAAGGCGCCAGAGCCGCTGCTGAAGGTATGGAAAATGAGTTCTGTTTTGTGGGACTTTCCGTACTGGAAGATCCACCGTGTGCCTCACAGCCTTGATGTCATGCATATCACGAAGAACGTGTGCGAGAGTCTGCTTGGTACCCTGCTCAACATGCCAGAGAGGACCAAAGATGGGCCGAAAGCAAGGGCAGACTTGAAATCAATGGGCATCAGGCAGGAGCTTCACGCTAATGGATGATGATGATGAGGCGAAGCAGGACACAGAAAGTCGCCGCAAAGGCAAAAAGGCCAAGAAGACCGGAAATGACTACCCTCCCGCGTGCTTCACTCTAAGTCAGGAGGAGATCGAGCAGTTTTTCACCTGGCTCCTAGGAGTAAAACTTCCTTACGGTTACGCGGGGAAGATAAGCAGATACCTAGACCCAGCGAAGCAGAAGTTCAGCGGGATGAAGTCTCACGACTGTCACGTGCTGATGACGTAGATACTTCCAGTTGCAATCCGTGGGATCATGGACGCGCACGTCCGTGAAACGCTATTTGGCCTATGCAACTTTTTCGACGTCATCTCTCGGAAGTTGATTGGTGTGAGGCAACTCAGAAGGCTACAGGAAGAGATCGTGGTGATACTATGCGAGCTTGAGATGTACTTCCCGCCCGCATTCTTCGACATTATGGTGCATCTGCTGGTCCATATCGTGGAGGATATCATCCAACTCAGGCCGACGTTCCTGCACAACATGATGCCGTTCAAATGGATGAATGGTGTCATCAAAGGATACGTTCGCAACATGTCACGTCCAGAGGGAAGTATAGCCAGGGGCTTTCTGACCGAAGAGTGCATCTCCTACTGCATGAATTATCTAGGCATCGAGAACCCCGTTGGTCTGCCCGTCAACAGGCACCTCGGCAGGCTCGCTGGATGGGGTCACCATGAGGGTCGCCGCGAAATGCATGTCGACTTCAAGGGTCAACTCGCTGACTTTGAAAGAGCAAACCTAGTCGCGCTACAACACATAGACGTGGTCGATCCTTGGGTGGTAGAGCACAAAACCTTTATTGAGAAGACGTACAATGACTGAGGCCAACAGATGACGGACAGAGATATACTCAAAGAGCACAACTCATGTTTCATGCGTTGGTTCAAGCAGAAGCTTCTGTCGTACCCTTTACATGAGGATTCTTCCGCGGAAGAACAACTCATATTCGCCTTGTCACAGGGCGCCGAGCACAACCTGATGACCTATGAGGCGTACGATATCAACGGCTACACCGAGGACAAGGACATGAAGAGCGATGGTTATCAGAACTCTTGGGTAACGCTGGAATCCTACACCGGTAACGACAAGGACATATACTACGGAAGGATCGAGGAGATCTGGGAGCTATGCTACGCTGGAGAGAAGGTCCCGATGTTCCGTGTCAGATGGGCCAAGAGCGTCCTAAAAGAAGACCGGTATTTCACCACCATGGTTACACCCGAAGCCAAATCCAAGACCGCGGGCTCAAACATCACCGCGGAAAATGAGCCATGGGTACTGGCTTCCCAAGTGGACCAATGCTTCTTCATTACCGACCCGTCAAAGCCCAGTCATGTTGTCGTGAGGAGAGGCAAAAGGAAGATCATCGGAATGGATGGAGTAGCCAATGAGCAAGACTTCGACAAGTACGGCGACCCGAAGATCGAACATGATGACGACGATGAAGTAGCAGCGCACACGACAAGAAGAAGCAGGACCACCCTACCTAAAGGACGTCCGTTCCACAGAAGAACTCCATTTGCAAAAAAGAAGGGCAAGAAGATTGTGAACAGATAGCTAGCTAAGATCGATTGTATTTAAATCGTAGTCTTCATTTCTCGATTGTATTTCATGGAACTTTTTGATATCATGAATATTTTTAAATTTCATGGACACTTTTTGAATTCATGAGGACACTTGATCTCGATCCCCCTCCATCTCGATCTTGATTCCCCCTCCATCTCGATCTCGATTCCCCCTCCATCTCGATCTCGATCCCCCTCCATCTCAATCCCACCCGCACCCTCCCCCGCTAGCTCCACCGCCACCAACGACCCACCGCAACCCTCCCCCGCTAGCTCCACCGCCGCCGACGGCACCCAAACACATAGTCAAGGGGTACTCGATTCAGCTCGGGTGCATTCTCCGGAGCACCGCCTCGATCAACACCGAGAACCTAAGGCATAAGGACCGAGGGAATTTGCACAGCCTCCTCTTCACGAAGCTGCACGAACGATACAAGTTCCCTGCTGAGTTCGCAAACACACGCCTCTCGGGTAATAAAGTGAACGGTGCCGCCCTCACGACGATGAGCACGGCCCTGTCTACTTGGAAAAGCACGGTGAAGGCAATGATTGACAAAGGTGATAGTTATGAGAAGATCAAGGCGAAATATCCTTTGATGAGCGAAGATGACTACAAGGAGTTCAAGATCAAGTGCGAGAGTCCCGCAACCTCCAAATCAAGTAAGTGGGGGAAAGAAATGCGGCAGTTGAACATAGGGGTCCACCAACTCGGACCTGGCGGTTACAGAGTGGCGGAGCCTGTATGGGACAAGGAGGACGCGAAGCGTGCCGAGCAAGGCCTACCGCCCCACTTCGAGAAATACAGTGACAAGCAGACCAGGAACTTTCTTAGGGCCCGGTACAAGGAGGACCCAGTAACAAAGGAGCTTACCACGGATCCGAAGACCAAGGAGCTTGAGCTTGTTCTGGTAAGGAATACACCCCGCGTAATTAGCTCCATATTGTTGCATTCTAATTAATCCCCAATATTTCTAAATGGTTCACGTTCCTTCCGCAGGACAAAGAAAGCAGTAGCGCGGGGTCGTCTCAGAGCTCCCCTTTCGACACCCCTTTGAATAGGGCGTTGAACGTAATGAAAAACAAGGATAAGCTCAGTAAGCCAACGTCAGCTGGTCATGTGGCCGGCAAAGGCTAGTCCACAAAATGGTCATCATACTATATCGCTGGTGGGCGAAAGGAGAAAAAGACCATCTCGGAAAGCCAGTCGCGCGAGGTTGAAGCACTCAAGGCGCAAGTGGCGCGGATTCCGGAGATGGTCCAAGAGCAAGTGCAACAACAACTGGGATCGACGCTCACCGGCATTATGCCTACCTTGATTCATGGGATAACGACGTGGATTGCGGGTGGCCAACAGGGGCCGCCCCCGATTCCCAGCTTCATGGCCAGCAACTCGCACAACGCGCAGGCGGCGCCATTGGTGTCTCCGGCGGCGGCGGTATTGGTGTCTACGGTGGCGGTGCCATTGGTGTCTCCGGCGGCGGCGGTATTGGTGTCTCCGACATGGGCATTGGAGCTTAATGCACTCGGGTGTATGCCGGCCAGCACCTCGCCAGCAAGCGGCCCCTCCGTCAGTTGCACGCCTGCCGTTGGCGGTGCCTCGACATTAGCCGAGCTCGACGGCATCACGGTAACTAAGCCTCTCGGCCGAGTTCTTCATCTCCTTGCCATTGACTGGGCATCCCTGATGCCCTACATGTTTTCGCAGGGCGCCGCCGACGTTCCTTGCACTCTCCTGCACTTCATGGGTGGCGAGTTGGTCGATGTCGCCAAGGGCAGAATCGTTCAACCGGGCAACCCCATGTTCCACGGTAATCCGATGCCACCCCCAATGTATAGGGTTGAAGTGGTTCGGGTGCTGCCAGGCTGCGACAAGCTGTTACCTTCGATTCGACCCGCTGGGGCCGACGAAGAAGATGAGATGACCCTCAGCGCCTGCGTAAGCTGGCCCCTGCTTTGGCCGAAGAGACAGATTCATTTGGGGGCGGGGGACACCACCCCACAGACAAGACCGCCAGTCATGCCGGCGCCAAGCCATGGCAAGAATGCCGCAACGCTACCGGACATGCCGGACATCCCTATAGCACAGGATCCGGACATGCATATGGCACAGGATCCGGACGACGACGACAACGACGATGGTACATTTACCAACGTCGATAAGTACTTTGCCGAACATGGGTACGGTGACGAGTTCTGCGGGCCTCCTTCTCAAGAACCCAAACAAGACGACCGCGATCTAGCTGGTACGGCGGAGAAACCCAATTGCAACAGGCGTCGTCTGGCGTTCAGTTCTCAGGAGACGCCTCCAGCTGCCGCCTTCACCGAGCCTCAGATAGCGGAGGTGCCAAATATTATCAGCCCCAACACGCTCAAGAAGGCGGTCTGTGAGCAGAACTCGGTCCCATTACAGCAGATCAAGAAGAAGGGCCGGAAACGGCCGACTAAAAAGGGCGCCGGTGCGAGCCAGCCAGCACCGAGTATGATCCGTGCTCAGGACGGGCCACCTTCACCTAAGGATACCTCGAGGAGGGTGCATGTGGCGGGTACGGCGATGCTACCGACAAATATGCTCAATGCTGCAACCGGTGCTATGCGGAGTCTGCACGACAGTGTTCTTTCTTTGGAGAAGCAGCGTCTCAGAGAGAATGATGTGGCATACCCGGTTTTCGTGGCCAAGGTGCCAGAGGGCAAGGGCTTTGTGGATGGCGCCATTAGGGGTACGATCGTCCTGCGGTTTGATGACATCTTTGCTATGTTCAACCTTCATCTGCTGCACTACACCTTTGTTCAGCTGTTTTCGCTGAGTATGGAGATGCGGATCATTAGAGACAAGACCCCAGACATCATGATCATCGACCCCTTCTACATGCATGCCAAGCTCTTGAGCAGCGCTGGGGACCACCAAGTCGCGAGTTCACACCTCGAAGACGTCATTCTGGCAAACCCAGATAAGGATAACTTCCTTGTGGCTTACTTTCCCGAGTAAGTCATCCCTTAACCGCCCCGTAACATATGATTTCCTAGATTTCGATCGTTCTTTTTCTTCTAACATTCCGTGTTCTGTGCGGTGACACACATTGCACACTCATCCTCTTAAGCCCGAAATATTCCATGGCCACGTATTTCGACCCGAACCGTAACTCCAAGATAGACTACACAAATATCAAGAAAGTTCTTGATGATATTCTCCCTAGCTACGCCAAATCTAGAGGCACCTTCATCAGGGCAGTTCGTAAGTACGGCAAGCACGTGTTCACCCACAATACGACGTTCTGCTGCATCAAGCAGCCGCCCGACGGTCAGAAGGATGCCTACTATGCCCTCCATCACATGCGGGCGATCGTAAGGGACCATCATCACCTTCTGCTACCAAATAATCTCAAAGATTGGGCCGCGAGCTTGTCGGCAATCCAGGACACGGACATCAGACCAGAATTCTTTCGCATCCAGTCGGAGTTTGCGGACATCATCCATCAAGATGTCCTTCATACCTTAGGGCAGTTCTTCCTCAGATATCAACTGTCCAACATTGAGATAGACGGAATGCTACAAATGCAGGCTGACAACGCCCGCGATTTCATGACCATCACGACAGACGGCGGCTTCATCCACGCTCCTGTCCATGAGTCGAGTCGAAAATAGTGATGTGTAGTTTTGAAATATTGGTTGGCTCATGTTGTAATTAAACTTTAATGAATTGTATGTCTCTTTGGTTTGGACAGTCGTTCAACTTAGATGTAATCGATGCTATTTATTAGTAGGACCATGAATCGTGCTATTAATGTCTTGCTTTTCTCTTCCGATCCTTTTGTTGCATACTTATATATTGCTTATGTATGTATTGTCTGTTGTTTGGCTTGTGCATAGAGATGCCGTCGTATGTCATGTACAAGGGTAAGGTTCCCGGAGTCTACGACGACTGGGAGGAGTGTCGGAGACAGGTTCATCGTTTTAGTGGTAACAGTTACAAAGGGTACACCACTAGGGCGGAGGCCGAATCTAGATACACCCGCTATCTAGCGGGAGAGAGGAGGGAGCGTTGGAGGAACCGGATGAAGACCAGTTTGATCGCGATGATGCTCATCGTGATGACCGCAGCTCTCTTCTATGTGATGGTAGTTTAGATGATTGATATCGACTTGTAATGTGAAGACAAACTCGATACTCGCGGTCTCGAGACTTGTAATGTTTTATCTTTGTTCGGTCTTTTGAATTCGGAGACTAATATGATGAATTGTATTCGGAGACTAATCTTCTATTGTATTCAATGAATCTGTTGTTGCTGTGTGCTACTGTCTATATTCTGTCAAATAATATATTTTGTAACCTGTGCAAAAATCAGAAAAGTAAAAAAACCAAATATTCATACTAATGGCGCATCACCACAAGGTGCGCCATTAGTATGCCAAAGGATACTAATGGCGCATCAAGACAGAATGTGCCATTAGTATGCCAAAGGATACTAATGGCGCATCAAGACAGAGTGCGCCATTAGCATGCCAAGTATACTAATGGCAGATCTATCCGCAGTGTGCCATTAGTGTGCCAAAGCACATGGTTAAATATGGCCCCTGGGAGGCACACTAATGGTGCATGATTTTATATACTAATGGCACACTTGGTGGTGCGCCATTAGTATACCAGATACTAATGGCGCACTTGGTGGTGCGCCATTAGTATACCAGATACTAATGGTGCACCAATGGTGCGCCCTTAGTAAAAATTACTAGTGGCGTGCTAGTAATGGCACACCAGTGATGCGCCATTAGTAGACAAAACTGGTGCGCCATTAGTAGGTCTTTTCCTAGTAGTGTGCCAAGCACCCGCCATGGCCTACGTACTTGTCACCTTTAAACCCGTCCAGCATCACCTGCCTGATGTACTTCAAATAGACTAACCGGTCGCTATTACCTGTTATGTAGCTGGCAAAAACTACAAGGACGATGTTTCTTCTGGATCTAACATCTTGGCCAACCAAGATCCTGGACTGAGGCATTGCAATGATCTTGTAAGCGCGTCTCTCTCTCTCTTGTATTGTTCTGTGCCTGCCTGCGTGCTTTGCTAGGATTTTCGACCAGTAATCCCTTTGTGCAGACAATGATTTCTACTACTGGCTGCTAAATTAGATATGTAGATGTCATACATGATACTACCTCGTGCCTTCGTTCCTAAATATAAGTCTTTCTAGAGATTCCACTATAGGCTACATACGGAGCAAAATGAGTGAATCTACACTCGAAAATGCATCTATATACATCTGTATGTGGTCCATACTAGAATCTCTACAAAGAAATATATTTAGGAACAGGGGCAGTACATTACACAAAATCATAGGTGGCATGTAGGAATTCCAGTGCACTACATTAGGCTCCCTTAGAGTGCCTGCTAGTCCAGCATGCAGAGTCATGGCTAGTTTATGGTACGCACACAATAGTTAATTGGTGGTTTAAATATGCGCAAGGGATATGCAATGTAGTATCATGTAGAGATGTCTGAAATTAGCCGTGTCAACTTGCAGATAGGGTTACACAATGAAAAAGTACAAGATGTATGTGGCAATTTCATGGAACATCGCAAAAAAGGAGAGGCAGCGGTGAGCCTATACATTGTGCTATGGTACGTCACTCCTCCATTGCATTCATCGTGACATGTTATTTGTATGCCAGTTCTATTAGCCAAGTTTCTTAGGGACAGTTATTACGAGTTATCCTAAGAAAATAAGCACCTGTGAATATAAGCTCCATGTAATAAGCCAACCAGTTCTTTTCATTGCGTGTTCAGCTTATCTTTGGTATGATCAGTGGAAAGTCTAGGTTGCATTATATTTTTTCATTTTACTGCCCATATGGAAATTAATTTGACTTGCAAACATCACAAATTGAACCCGGTGCAGTAATTAATATGATAGGAATACAGACCATCACTATTTGCTCAAAATGCAAATGCAAAGATACCATCTACTTGGCATAATCTACTTTGGTCAATGTTTTCCATAGAGATCCCATTGCCTAATTTAAACGAAGAACACATGACACACATTTAAATGAAGAACAATTATTTATTGAAATTCGATGGTCCAAGTGGCTGGTTATTATCGTATAGCAGCACCACCTAAAAGCATCATATAGCAGCAGCAGCAGCTCATAGCAACTCATCATACAGCAACAGCAGTCTGCAATTCATGATATACCAGCAGTAGCTCATAGCAATTCATCATATAGCAGCAGGAGCAGCTCATAGCAATTCATCATATAGCAGCAGCAGGAGCAGCTTGTAGCAACTCATCATATAGCAGCAGCAACACCTCATAGCAATTCATCATATAGCAGCAACAACAACTCATAGCAACAGCAGCTCACATCAATTCATCATATAGCAGCAACAGCAGCTCATAGCAATTCATCATATAGCAGCAGCAGGAGTAGCTCATAGCAATGCATCATATAGCAGCAGCAGAAGCAGGTCATAGCAATTCATTGTATAGTGGATCAGAATGAAAATTTGGCAAAAAATTAGAGGAGATCCTCACCTTGTTGGATGAGCTCATCATTCAACAACACCTCAAGGCCATGGCCAGGGACGAGGGGAGGGGGGAATAAGGTGCCTTCTGCCGCAGTGTGGCATCAGCCGTAGTTGTGCAGTGCCCGCCAGAGTAGTGCGTTGGACGAACCAAAGTAAGTAGCTGCTGGAGATCATGAGAATGAGGGGCGGCGCCAGAGGGAGGAGCAGCCAGGTAGATTTGCCCCTACCTGCCGGCCATGTAGCCTAGCTAGACATAGCATCATTGAGGACCAGGCCAGATGGGACCAGTGGCGATGGCTCGCTGGAGGAACCCTAGTGCTGCAGGCAGGGGATCGAGGTAGAGGGAAAGGGGAGAGGAGATGCAAGTGGGCAGGGCAATGAATGCTTGTGTGTTTGTTTTTACTTGAGGGTCAGGTGTGACACGGGCGTCAGCAGTTGCATTTTGAGTGTAATGTAGGCAGACAATAGAGTCATTTCACTATTCCCCTTCCCTTCAATTTTAGTGAGGTTCTATCCGAAACACCCCCCTCCAAAGCGAAATTAGTTAAGCCCAAGCCCATTGAGGGAGTCCTAGATTAGGGGGTCTCCGGACAGTCGGACTATATCCTTTGGCCGGACTGTTGGACTATGAAGATACAAGATTGAAGACTTCGTCTTGTGTCCGGATGGGACTCTACTTGACGTGGAAGGCAAGCTAGGCAATACAGATAGGTATATCTCCTCCTTTGTAACCGACCTTGTGTAACCCTAGCCCTTTCCGGTGTCTATATAAACCGGAGGGTTTTAGTCCGTAGGACAACAGACAATCATACCATAGGCTAGCTTCTAGGGTTTAGCCTCTCCGATCTCGTGGTAGATAAACTCTTGTAATACTCATATCATCAAGAATAAATCAAGCAGGACGTAGGGTTTTACCTCCATCAAGAGGGACCAAACTTGGGTAAAACATCGTGTCCCCTGGCTCCTATTACCATCCGCCTTAGACGCACAGTTCGGGACCCCCTACCCTAGATCCTCCGGTTTCGACACCGACATTGGTGCTTTCATTGAGAGTTCCTCTATGTCGTCGCCATTAGACTTGATGGCTCCTATGATCATCGTTAGCGATGCAGTCCAGGGTGAGACTTTTCTCCCCAGAGAGATCTTTGTGTTCGGCGGCTTCGCACTGCGGGCCAACTCGCTTGGCCATCTGGCGCAGATCGAAAGTTACGTCTCTGGCCACCAGGTCAGGTTTGGGAGCTTAAACTACACGGCCGACATCCGCGGAGACTTGATCTTCGACGGATTCGAGCCCCTGCCTTGTGCGCCGCGCGGTCATGATGAGTACAATTTAGCTCTATCATCGGACCGTATTCAGGAGATCGCACCGGCAGCCGCTCCGAGCCTCAATTCGGAGCCAGTTGCGCCATCCATGGACGGGTGGATGGACCCCGTCACGGAGGCAGTACCCTCAGCGGCGATCGAGCCGAATATCGACCTTACCTTTCACGAGAGCCGTTTTGCCAAACTGCCGGATCCTTCTCCGGCCACGGACTCCGAACCGCCTGCGCCCGTTCCTATCGAATCCGATTGGGCACCGATCATGGAGTTTACCTCCGCGGATATTTTTCAGCACTCACCTTTCGGCGACATACTGAACTCATTAAGGTCTCTCTCCTTGTCAGGAGGATCCTGGCCGAACTACGTCCGACAGGATTGGGATGCGGATGACGAAGAAATTCCCCGCCCACCCAGCACCCACTTAGTAGCCACTATTGATGACTTAACCGAAATGCTCGACTTCGACTCCGAAGACATCGATGGTATGGACGATGATGCGGGAGTCGAAGAGGAACCACTGCCCACGGGGCACTGGACAACCACCTCATCATATGATATATACATGGTGGACACACCCAAAGAAGGCAATGACGACGAGACAACAGAGGATGACCCCTCCAAGAAGCAATCCAAGCGTCGGCGCCAGCGGCGCCACTCTAAGTCCCGCCAAGGCAAAAGTGCTGACACCGGCACCGGAGATAATAGCACTCCGAACAGTGCCAAAGACAACAACAATCCCCTCCAGCAAGATTTAGAGCAGGAGGATGGAGGAGCTAGCCCTCCTGAGAGAGCGGCAGATGGAGAGGCGGAGGATGATAATTACATGCCCCCCTCCGAAGACAAGGCAAGCCTCCGCGTTGAGAATTTGCTGTGCCAGAGGATCTCGTCGAACAAGAGCGCTTCAAGCGCAGGCTTATAGCCACGGCAAATAGCCTTAAGAAAAAGCAGCAGTAGCTTCAAGCTGATCAAGATCTGCTAGCTGACAGATGGACTGAAGTCCTGGCGGCCGAGGAGTATAAACTCGAACACCCCTCCAAGAGTTACCCAAAGTGCAGGTTGCTACCCCGACTTGAGGAGGAAGCACCGAAACCTACATCCCCGGCGTATGACGCGGCTGATCGGCCACCTCGTGGCCGCAACAGAGAGACATTCCAGCCAATAGCTCAGTCCGCACCCCGACGTCATTCAAATAAAAAGGCATGGGGAAATATGCCAGACCTACGAGATGTATTGGAGGACAAAGAAAAACATGCAAGATCAATCTACGGATCACGAGGGCGCGCCACTATGTGAGACAATAATCGTCACGCCGGATACAGTAAAAGTAAGTCCGGTCGGGCCGAACACAGTGGGCAAGACCCATTCGAGCTGCATCGTGATATAGCCCAGTACAGAGGCGCCGCACACCCCTTATGCTTCACAGACGAAGTAATGGATCATCAAATCCCAGAGGGTTTCAAACCCATAAATATAGAATCATACGACGGCACAACAGATCCTGCGGTATGGATCGAGGATTTCCTCCTGCACATCCACATGGCCCGCGGTGATGACCTACACGCCATCAAATACCTCCCACTCAAACTCAAAGGACCAGCTCAGCATTGGCTCAACAGCTTGCCAGCAGAGTCCATTGGCTGTTGGGAAGATCTGGAAGCCGCATTCGTCGACAACTTTCAGGGCACTTATGTGCGACCACCAGATGCCGATGACTTGAGCCACATAATTCAGCAGCCAGAGGAATCGGCCAGGCAATTCTGGACACGGTTGCTAACAAAGAAAAATCAAATCGTTGACTGTCCGGATGCAGAGGCCCTAGCAGCCTTCAAGCACAACATCCGCGACGAGTGGCTAGCCCGGCACCTTGGTCAGGAAAAGCCGAAATCTATGGCAGCCCTCATGACACTCATGACCCACTTTTGCGCGGGAGAAGACAGCTGGCTGGCTCGTAGTAATAACATATCAAAGAACCACGGTACTTCGGATACCAAGGATGGCAATGGCAGGTCACGTCGCAACAAACATAAGCGCCGCATTAACATCGACAATACCGAGGATACGGCAGTCAATGCCGGATTCAAAGGCTCTAAAGCCAGTCAGCGGAAAAAGCCATTCAAAAGAAGCACTCAGGGCCCGTCCAGTTTCAACCGTATACTCGATCGCTCGTGTCAAAAACACAGCACCCCCAACAAGCCAACCACACCAACTGGGACTGTTGGGTGTTCATGCAGGCCGGCAAGTTAAATTCCGAAAACAAAGATAAGGGGTCACATAGCAATGACGAGGAGGAGCCTCGGCAGCCGAACACCGAAGGACAGAAGAGGTTCCCCCCACAAGTGCGGACGGTGAACATGATATACGCAACCCACATGCCCAAGAGGGAGCGGAAGCGTGCGCTCAGGGACGTATATGCGTTGGAGCCAGTCGCCCCCAAGTTCAACCCATGGTCCTCCTGTCCGATCACCTTCGAGCGCAGGGACCACCCCACTAGCATCCGTCATGGCGGATTCGCCGCACTGGTCCTAGATCCAATCATTGACGGATTTCACCTCACTCGAGTCCTGATGGATGGCGGCAGCAGCCTAAACCTGCTTTATCAAGACACAGTGCACAAAATTGGTATAGACCCCTCAAGGATCAAACCCACTAAAACAACCTTTAAAGGCATCATACCAGGTGTAGAGGCCCATTCCACAGGCTCAGTCACACTGGAAGTGGTCTTTGGATCTCCAGATAACTTCAGAAGCGAAGAGTTAATCTTCGACATAGTCCCGTTCCGTAGTGGCTACCATGCACTGCTCGGGCGAACCGCATTTGCAAGATTCAATGCGGTATCGCATTATGCATATCTCAAGCTCAAGATG